>NW_020884899.1:8756229-8778546 GCF_003945725.1 Corapipo altera | reverse complement strand
GATCCGTGCCAGAATCAGTGCCACCACATTAGCAGGGCTTTGTGTCCAGGCTCTCCTGCCAAGGACTAACGTGGCCACACGGCTTCCAGACCTGCCTTGGAGCTCAGAGCAAAAGCACAGCGAGTTCATGCAGCTGTCTGTGCAGACATACCCTAAATAACTTCACAGCAGCTGTATATTCTTTGGGAGTCCAGGGTTGGGTTAAAACAACACTGTGAGGTAGACTTGGTTAGATTGTTGTTTGTGTTGTTTTGTTTGTTGTCAGCTGTAGGTGAAACTGGTAATACACCACAGACTGGAGATTGTCTGTCTGTTTTACTACTTAAGCTTGCCGTCTGTTAGGGATGAAAAGTTTGACCCAAAACCTCAGAGACCAGTACTGAAATTTGCAATCTGAAACTTCTGTCATGATTATAAAACAGTGCCTGGTATGGTCAGTATAATATCCATTTAGAAGGAAAACAGAGATGTCTAAAAGGCTATGAAATCTCTCTTTTTTCCTGATTTATCATGACATTTAAATGAAGATGACATCCAAAGTTAATTCATTCAATAATACTGGGTTTACATGAATGACAATATGTGCAGTACTATTTCTTCTTATATGTCCTTGGTACTAAAAGGTACTATCTGTGTTGTCTTGACAAATTCACATAATTTACCTGGAGGCTGAATGGGAAAGGATAGATGATATAAGCTTCTGGTTAGGTTTGGCTTGGTTTTTTTCTGCTATGTGTAAGTTAAACTATTCCCTCTGGTCATTATTTCCTAAATACCAGTCACTCTGTTCTTATCCTTGTGCAGCTGCCAAACTGGGGCCTATTTAAAAGACAAGTAGATGTGGCACTTGGGGACATGGTTTAGTGAGACTTGGCAGTGCTGGCGGAACAGTTGGGCTTGATGATCTTAGAGGTCTTTTTAAATCTAAACACTTCTAAGATTCTATAATCAAGGGCAACCAAATTTATGCACTGTATTATCTAGTGAGGTGTTGAGGAGCAGCTGCAAAATGCTGCCTCTGGGTCTCTGAAGGGCCTGCTCAGAACAATGATTTATAATGTACCACAGCAGATGCATTTCTCATAGGATTAAATTGCTTTGGGAACACAGGGCTTTTTTCTTCACATTACTGGACTCTGGACCTTTCCCTCTATTTCACCTGTGATAGAAAAATATTGGAAGCTGGAAACAGGCCTTTCTCCCAGCAGAGGAAATATGCTGGGTTAGTACAGGAAAATATGGAAAACCTGTGGAATACCTGAATGATAACATTAAGTGTGTTTAGTATCCCATTTCCAAACTACCTGCAATGTCTATCTCTGTAATACAGACAATAATAAAAATACATTTCACCTCAGTGAGAACAAGCTGTTAAGCCCTTTCCTAGGATATATAATCTGCAGTCTTTATTGTGGAGAAAGTCATTCTAGAGATGTGAGAGGGGATAAATATAGATAAATATATTTACTTTCAGAGTGAAAAGCAAAACTGTACTTGGATGAAACTGGAAGAGAAGGATTAGTGAAAGGGAAGAGGAACTGGTCAGAAAACAATCTCACTTGACACCATTATACTACTTTAAATTCTCCATATTGCTATTGTATTGCAGAAGTGAAGTCAGATTACCCCAAAAGTCCTCCTTTCAGATTGCTTCAGCTTCTTATTTAAACCTTATTAAGAATTCCTCCTCCATGCCTCAGACATCTTCAGAAGTTTCTCCCCATTATCATCTGGAACATTATCAATGTTCTTAGCTGTGTTTAGGAATATTGAGTCTAATGGTCAGGTCAGACACTGTTTTCTGGTGTTTTCTTTTCCTTGAGCAACCCAGAGGTCCAAACCGCTCCAGTGAAAAATGACAGGTTGCAGTTGTGCACGTTGTAATGACAAAACTGGGCCAGCTCAGCACAAATTATTTAGGGAGTGTCAGTAGGGATGTAGTGACATGCAACAGAAATCTATGGTCACAGAGTGAATGGGTGTGGAAAGCACTGAAGTGATTTCATAATGGGTATGAACTGTTTGTGACTTGACAGAATTTTTCTGTAGTCCTCTGAGAGCTCTAAAATACTTAGTGTCTCACAAAGGAATGGGAATGACATGTGGAGCTTGAGGGGCTGGCTGGATTCCCTCTGTTTCCTTAGGAGAAAACCAGTTGAATAACTCTGACATTTTTTATAATCCAAATTTGTGCTTCAAATCCTTTTGCTCCTTTCTTAATCTAGAAACACTTCAAAGAACTGACAAAAGAGAAAATCAAGTATTATTAAGATTCTTGGCTCTTTCCACCATGTGAAGCTGCACATGCATATTTAATAGATAATCTAGTTTTGTTTGCATCCTGACCTTTCAATTTAGGAAATGCCTTCTTTTTTTTATCAGAACAGCCAAAGTCAACAAGCCAGCCTGGGTTCTGCATGAACTATACCACAATCTCCTTTATCAGACAGTGATCAAAGGTCACTGTTCATCCCTTCCAGCACTCAGAGATATATCACAGCATCCTCACATGCAGGTGACAGAACAGCCATTGGACATCAGCTCTCACTGTGTGCTGTACAAAGTCCTGCCTTGTTTACATTAGTCCATAAAAACAGATTTCCTATTGCACATGAAAAATCCTGGCAGGATTTTTCCTATACATGTCAGTTTGTCATTAATAGTTACAAGTGTTAGATGAGAAGGAAAAGATCTCAACGTTGTGGGTGAAAAATAAAACTCTTGTTATTTTATACAGCAATTTAAAAAACAATATCTCAAAATGTTGCATTTTATGACGTATTAGAAATGTAGTTTGGTTTCTTTCCTTGCATCCAGCTGTAAAATTAAACACAGTCACTGCAAGAAGTGTATTGCAGACAGTGAGATCTTAACATATTTTTGTTGCTTGAAGATCAAGAGCCGGATTTTCCACCACACCTGACACCTTTGAGCTTCCACTGTGCTCAGTAAAATAGCTTTATAGTGAGGCCTTAAAAGTTAATTCACATTTCCAGTGCTGTTTATGACTGATAATCTAAGCACACAGAAACAGCTGCAACAGTCCTGTTTGATTTTGTATTTGGGGATTTTTTGAGCTTAGACACCATTTCATTCATATCAAGATAACTAAACTAAAAAAAGCTGTTTGCTATTATTTGATTTGCAAAGGAGATGAGCCTTAGTAGCCCCTTGGATCTTCAGGAGGATTCTAGACCTCTCAACTCCTTTGAAAATCATGCTGTAATACTATGAAGCTTTTAATAATACATGACATTGGTGATCACTCCACTGACCACAAGGGCCCATGACAGTTCCTTAGCTGTGTTCAGATCAGCAGCAGCCTGTCAATGCACCAGGAGTCTGCTAAATTATTGGAGTCTGAGTAAAATCCATAAAGAGCCCAGGTGTCATTTTATTGCCTGTCTGGACTGCACACAAATATACTTGGGAAGGGGGTTCATCTCTATAAACGGGATGCCTCATGTGTATCTCACACACCCAATCCAGCTTAGTTCAGGGTGTGAGCATGAAAACCAGAGCTGTAACATATCCCTGTAAGTCAGGGCACACCATGTCATAGGGTGAAGCAGAGACAGGGATGGGTCTGGTCTTGCCACCACCACCATCACTTCTCTATTGCAGCCACGGCAGGAGATCTTGCTCTGCAGGTGTTTTTCAGGACAGAAGAAAGCAAAAGGATATTCTGGAAAGAAAAAGTCATTCAGATCCCTCTTTCTCACTGATGAAATAATTTTAGTCACACTAGAGACTAAGGGCAAAACCAAGCATGAAGCTGCAGAAAGAGCCAGAGAAAGTTTCTTATTTCTTTATTACTGTAGAGAGTCTTATTTTCCCTGTTGTAAACTGTAACTCCATAAATGGTGGCTCCATGGAAGTGAAGCAGCCCATTTTGAAAGCACAGATAGCTCAGATAAGGAAAAGTGAGATAGTCCACTGCAATACAGAGATCACCTCAGGCATATTTTTCTTCACTGTAAATGGTTTGTCCTTAAATCAAATGCCTTAATTTCTCTGCTTCCTTATCTGTAAAATGGAGATACTGCCTTCCTGCGTGAGAGGAGGTTGCATTAGTCAAGCATTTTATGATGATTAAATGGCTTGTGCTGTGGAAATGCACATTATTATCATGTTGAGACTTGCAGGCACTGACCTTGACAGAAAGGTGAGCACCAGCCTGCCTGCATGATCAACAGCATTAGGGAAGCAGCACTTCACTTTCATGATGCTCAACTGTCATATAATCATCTCTAATGTGGCTGTTGGAGGCACTTCCCAGCCTCACTGGGAGAACTTGCTTAGGAAGGTCTTTTCCACGGATGCAATTACAAAATGAGAATGGGAGGGAGGGGACGGGATGAATGAAAACAAACATCATTCTAGGAACAACTGTTGGTGGTTAATACTTGACCATTACTTCTTGACAGGATTAATGTCTTTCTAATCACACTAATCCCTTCTGATAACTTTATCCATAATCCATCTATTTCAAAGCAACATCCAGATGGCTTCTGGTGGAGAGGAAGACAAAATAAACATGCAGAATGGGGTCTTAACAGCAGCTTCTTGTATTTTCCCTTTCTGGGGATATAGGTTTTGATCTTGAGACAGGCCAAAAAATGTGCTTTTAGCAGAGAGCAAGAGAAAAAGCTAGAGAATTGCAGAGAAGATACACAGTTCTAATTTTATTTGTAAATAAAATACCTCTTTGGTACTCTTATGTTTAACTGTGACAGCCAGAACAAGTCTAGAGGTGCTCAACAGGGTTTAGCTACTTGTTTGCCTGGGACTAATTAGATTTCCAAGATATTGGAAAGAATTCCATTCCTCTTTACGTCAAAAATTACCGATGTTTTAAATAATGTAGTAACTAAATTACAGTTTTAATTAGTCCTGGAATTGATCAGGTCTTCCCCTTTCCTTTAGACTTGACAGTTTCTTTCTAAATATACGATAAGAAATGATCTCTGAACATGAAATTCCAATTTTGGGGACTTTTTTTTTTGCTAGACTAATTAAATGAGTGAGATATACTGTAATTATTCAGAAAAGCTGCAGATTGTTTTCATTCCAGTGTGTTTCACAAGAGTCTGGTAGTGGAATCCATAGGAATATATTTTTTCTGTCTTAGAAAAAGCTTGGAAAATTTTTGGGAAGCTTTTATGTAGCAAACAGTGTCTGATGAAAATTAGACTTAAAGGGAAAACCTGAACAGGATACAGTGGTCTTGATTTAAACCATCTGGAAGCTTATTCCTCCTGACTTCCCTATTCCCTAGGAAAAAAGAAAAGTAATTTTTCTTGTCATTCTTTGGCTCCATTGTGTGAATGTTAGAGCTCAGGATCAACAGTGAGAAATTCCTGTGATGTAGTTGTGTATCACTTGCCTCATACAATAACTGTGATAATCAATATGCTTCCTAATCTTTATGTCTGTTGCCCTGTTCCTTCAAACATCAAACACGTGAAGCCAAATGAAAAAGAGTTAATGAGTGATTATTGTCTCATTCTGGTTACAGGCATTTCTTTCTGAAATGATTCTGAGCAGTTGCCTGAAATGACATGACCAGTGTTACTGTCCAGCCTTTGGAGAACTGGTTCCAGTGGTCCCTTCCTAAAACTGAGCATTGCAGGCCATGGAAAACCCAGGCCTTTGTCTGACCCCAGCCCTTTGTTCACACTTCTGTCACACCAGTTACCCCACTGCACCTCCATAGTTAATTACTTTTGAGAACTTTCTCATCACAGCATGGACTGAGCATGACTTTATCTGGTGACAGGATAATCTCATTACAGATGATGATCTTGTTAATGAATATCCCCAAGACAGAGCAATCTCATTATTAGCTCCCTCAGGATTTGTCACCTAAGAGCCAAGGTGTGATTAAATTTTAGCTGAACAGCATCTTCCCAAATCTTGTGGCTGAGGTAGCAACCCTAAAGGCACATGAACCACTGGGCATATTTAATTAAGATTTTTGTCCCTAAGTACATCTGGAAACACTTCTCAGGTGAGAAGTCAAGACAGGGTTCACCCCCCTGTTGTTCTACAGAACAAACACAATACAGTGGCAACAGGAACAGTGTGGCTTCACCAAACTGGGAGTGGCTTCACCAAACTGGGAGTGGCTTCAGGGCAGTACCAAAAAGGGAAGTGAGCTGTTTGTCCCCTCAGCAGTACCCTCTCCAAGGGATCACTCTGCTTGGTGTCCTGTCTACAAGTCACAGATCTGCTGGTCAACACTCAGGCCTTTGTACCACCAGCATCACTGCCCTGAATAATGGATCTGTAAAGAACACTGAAAATTATTACCATGAAAAACAGCCAGCTAGTTGAAAATCGACCTGATTTTAATCTTTATTTCTTTTTTTTGTTCCTGGGAAGGTTAGGGTGGAGGTGGAACAGTGCTAAAATCAAGTACAATATAGGTATCTAGTCTGGGCAGCAACGAATTGGCTGAATGGCCTGTGAAACCTCAGCCTGCAAGAACAGATCAGTCCTAGAAATCCAATAACACAGAGGCTTTTTAACAGGAAACTGATACATTATTTTGAGATAAATGTATTTCACTCAACTTTTTTATCAAAAAAATGTTTTACAATATTTACTCTTCTGTATGGACTGATCCAAGGAACTGAGTAGCATTCCTACTACTGTATTTTTAATATGTAGTCCTGTGTTTGTACACAGTGCTTTACAGACACACAGAAATGCACAATTTTTCTCAAATACAATGATAAATGAGAGCAAAACAACAAGGTTACAAGAGTGAGAGTTACTCAGATGCTTACTTTCTGAATGATCCATTTTCTGAATGATCCAAACTACAGTGCAGCCGTGCTCCTACAGTGTTAACAAAACCCATGCTGGATGAGAGATTGGCAGTGCAGAAAAGCAATACATTTTCTTAATTAATCTAGTGGATAGCAGGAACCTGAACACTAAATCCACCCATTTGATTTCATTAAATCTACTATAAAGGTTAAGCTGCACTTTAGCATTGGCTCCAGACAACCTCCCTCAGCAGAGTGAGGTCAAGGAGATCTCATTCAAGGAGGTGCAGCTTAGTAAATGTTTATGAGAAAAGGCCTGATAAATGGGTCTATTTTGATGAGAAAACTGGACAGTGGGGCACACCAAATAGTAAATGCAGCATTTTACTTCACCTGAGATGCATGCTTTGGAGAGTTCATAGAGTATTGTTCTAAGTTAAATCTCAATTTAAAGCCCCCTGGTAAAGCAAAAATAAATTGTGCTTTGAATTGATTTAGAAAGACAAAAAAGGTATTCTTTTAGGTAAAGAAAGGACTATGTGACAAAACTGCTCCTTGGTGTTTTTAATTTTGAAGTTGCGGTCCTACCTCACTCACACACAAAGGGGTGAGGAGGTTGATCAGATTTCCCTCAGAGGTCCCTTCAAACCTGAATTATTGTATGATTCTATAAAATTATATGTAGAGTTTCATACCTGGGTTTTTCTGACTGACTGTTGCCACTGTTCCTGTGAACTGAGCCATTACATATGTAGCTCCTATAAAACTGTCCCTCGAATTTCAGGGAACAGCCAGCAGGATTTAATCCCCACGTGTGCAGCCTGAGCTTGCAACTTCCTTCAAGTAACCCGGAATTCACATGGCAACTGAGAAACACCCCTTTAGATGCAGAGGATACAGTTTAGTGTTCCTGGCAAGCTTCTAAAAGCACTGATGTGTAGGCAATCCTAAGAGAAGCAGGTAGACTGGAATAATTAGGAAATTAGGTTTTCAGCTGCATTAATGTGATGCACAAGATACAATTTGTGTTGTGTTCCCTTTCCACAGCTTGATGTCTGGGCTGGCAGCCCTGGATGCCAAGACTTCCAGTCGATTAGGGATCATAACCGTCACTTACTACCTGTGGACAACGTTTGTGGCTGTGATTGTGGGAATAATTATGGTGTCCATTATCCATCCTGGTGGAGCAGCACAGAAGGAGAGCACTGAGGAGGGCGGGAAGCCCATCATGAGCTCTGCAGATGCTCTGCTGGACTTAATCCGGTAACGACGTTCATTCTTTCCGCTTTCTGAACAGAACATTTTGTACATAACTGCATGAGGGTGGCCTGAGAATAAGATCTGAATTTAAAGATGAACATTTTGCTTAAATTTAGAAAACAGTAAATGTCAGAAGATGATTTTCAGGTTATCAGATGTTTATACTGGCTGTTTCTAGTAAAATTTAAATGAATGGCCACCAACTAACAACACTGGAGCAGGTTTTTTATACTCCACAGAATTCCATGTAGCCTGTGGACCTCCCCATCAAATCTATTATTAACATCAGAAGAGTGGTTAATTTAAATAAGGCCAGAAGGTTATAACAGACAAAACCTTAAATATAAAGGCTGAAATCCACATTTTTCAGAAAATAATTCTTAAAAGTGCTTTTACAACTGCTCGTAGCAACTCCCAGATAAAGGACGTGATTAGAAAGACCCTGTTGTGTATTACTTGTTTTGCTTTGTGGCTTTTTCTTATTTTACTTTGGCAAAAGGGATGGTTGTTCTTTTAGAGCAGCGTGAGGGCACTGCTGGATTTTGGCAGAATATCCCTCTTTGTCCCAACATTCCAGGTGCCAGTGGGATTAATTTCCTGACTGAACACAGTCTGTGCCTCAGATTTATTTTGCTCGTGCAGAAAGACCAAGTTTGCCTTTGTTTGGTAGTTCCTCAAGTCAGTGATCTCGTACTACAGTGGGCAAGGGCTTCTAGGCCAAGGGTGTGTCTGAACCACAAAGAATTCTCTTGGGAGCTCAACTTACTGAAATTAAAAATATTGCACAGTTTGTCTTTCAAAAGCCCAAATTCCTGACCCTGACAGCATGTCAGCACACAAATACTTTAATTAGATTTACAAGGACCTCAAATTAGAAGGAACTGTGAGAAAATGCTTATAACAATGAGAGTTTTTTCTCCTCCAGGTTGCATTTAGCCAGGCCACCTGTATTTTATCAATATCTAACTGTGAATGGGCCAAATGATTTTGACCATGAAGCAGCAGCTGAGAGCACCCTCTTTTGTAGCTGTCCAAAAAACCACCATTTTCATCTGCAATGGGAAGATGCCCCTTCATGGCATCTGTATCTCCCCAGTGACTTTGCCATGATGGAAATGTGCAGTGGAATTCACACATGTCTGTCTGTGACATCATGTTAAGTCACATTATTCTGTTCCTTCTGCATACAGGACTGTAATTCCTGCACCAAGAGGAAGGCCCTGAGCAAGTTACTGGAGCTTTGAATCCCTTAGTATGACAGAGTAGCATAAGTAAAAGAGAATCTAAGAAAAATGTAACCTTAATGATTGTCTTCATAGTGGCAGTGTTTGGAGACCATTTCTGGTGTGCTGAGCTAAGTCCTTGGTCCTGGACAAGTAAAGGCACAGTGGGACACATGTTGCAATGTCACATCCAAACTGACCTTACAGCTCTGTTTGGGAAGGGTCTCCCTCACCACAGGTTCCCATTCCCTTTCTCACACCAGCCCAGTTGCCTTTTGGGAGTCAGAGATGAGTCAGGAAGAAAGTAATTTGGGTTTTTAAAATCTAAATTAAATTCTATAGTATTGTATTTGTGTAAAACCAAATCTGTGACTGGAACCCAGGATCTATATTATAATCTCATCTCTCACATCTGTCTGGCTCATCCCTGTACATTAAGGGTGGTGGTGAGATCTGAGAACACTTTGTTCCACTGAGCCTCACTGCAGGTAACACACCATGTCCTGATCTAAACATTTCCAGTCATCATCTGTAATTTCACTTCCTACAACATTTACTTGAGCAAATGTGTATGAGCTTGCATACACATTTCAGGTATTCAAGTGTCCAATCAGGCATGTGCTTTTTAGTCTGCAAAACCTTAAATTCTTCCCTGGTTTGGGCAGGTGTCAACAGTGACAGGTCAACAAGCCACTGTCATCAGCAAAGGTTAAAAAGACAGAATAAAGCTCACTGTCCTTTTGCCGTGCTCAGCAGCTGTCACAGCTGCAATCCTTCCACCCCCAGTGCACAAACGGATGGTTTTTATTCCTCCACGACAGAAATAACCACATTTACTAAATAAAAAAATAATAACAACACAAATGTGGGGAATGGGCTTTCAGCCTAGGCAAACACTAGGGGTGAAATTCTGGCTCTGCTGAAGTCAGTTGCAAAACTCTTAAATATCTCTGTGGAAGTCTGGATTAAATGTAGTGATGTATCTGCTGGTTTGAGCTGGAAAAGCTGATCCTTTAGCTCAATGGTAAATCACTTCCATTCACAGGCCCAGATTGGCTTATCTTCTCAATTCAGTAATTTCCTCTCGATTTATCAATTGCACATGTGCCCAGAAGTTTACACAGGACACATCTGCTATTCTGCAAATGAAGAACGCTAAGTGTACAAGTGGAGAGATGATACATGTGACAGAATTGTGAGGGTTACTTCAAAAGCAGGAATCTTGGCACAGGGATATATTTATTCACCCTCACTGATTTCAGATTTTAAGGCACTTTGAAACGATGAAATACATTATTATTTCCTGTGATATTATATATGACATTGTCAGGTCTGGAACTTTTGGCAGGAATGATGTTGCTAGAAATTGAATTTCTTGAATTTCTGAGCGAGGATTTTGCTTTTAGACATGGTTTTAATCAGAAATTAAAGAATCTACTAACTCAGCAATAAATACAACAACAACAACAAACTAGTGCAGACCCTCATGGTTATCCTCAGCACCTGCAACACTAATCAAGAAGCACATTATTATTATTATGCATTATTTTGCAGATGGTGCTTCCCCTGTATATTTGTCCATTATGTTAAAAAACCACAAACCATCAATAAACCCTGTAGTCTATATGACTTGAGGAGGACATCACAGTGACACTGTGCTGCATAACTCTGAAATGGCTTTAAACCTCACACCAACCAGGAAATACAGAATCTCATCAACATTCTGAATTTCATGCCTCAAAAATTGTATCCACAGGTCAACCATTTCTTTTTCCACTCTGAACAGCAGCACTTGAAAAACTTCCTGTCTAAAGGGAACCCCCAGAGCCTGGGGACAAGACCTATGGATGTGACCCTGCCCCTATAGAGGCCACTGACTGCAGCACAAGTGTTCTCAACATTCAATTAGTATTGATACCTAAAATCTTTACCATTGCTTTGGCCTTAAATGTCTGAATTCTTGCTCTAATTCGATCCACCTTTAAACCAAACACACGTTCTGCTGGCTGTGGAAGATGGTTCACCTTTGTACCTGTGCAGGAGGTGCTGCTCTGAGGATGCTTCTCTTTAGCTGCCACTTTGTTCCTACGCTGAGCCAGATGTCAAAAACTTCCCTAATTTTATTCAAGGCTCCAGGTGCGAGCACTGCAAGGCCTATGAAAGTATATTTTCACTCATATTTAAAGCTACAAATCCTCAGGCTAAGGATCATCTTGTTCTCTTTAGGCACCTGGTGCTTTATGAATTTTTATGGATTTATTCTCCTGATGTGCAATATTTTGTGTGAGGTAGGCAAGGGCCATTTTCCTTTCCTAGCTAGAGAAAAAAAAAACATATGGAAAAGAAATTACCTCACTGAGGAGTGTTCAGAGAAATTTGTGGGGCCAGAGGAAATATTCCCAGCTCATTCAGGACCTAGTAGGGGTCTTGTTCTAGGACTGTGGCTTTTGGGGCACCTCAACAGCAATAGCAGTGAATCAACACACATCTTTACCTTCTTTCTCATGTGTGAATTATTGACATTAACTTTGTACTATGTCCCCCAAAAACAGAAGAGTGAAATGTTAGTAGCCTCTTGTGAGTTAAGAAATTAAGAAAGGCAAGATACCTTTTTTTTTTTAAAGTAATTCAAACTTTGAGTGTTTTATTGAATAGGACAAAAAGGGATATACTTACAGGAATAGCGTTCAATTTAAAATATTAGGTTTGTCTAGTTCTGTAGCATATATTCACCTGACTAGGAGAATAGAAAATGCCTATCATTTGGGGAAAAACATTTGTAAAACCAGATCTATGAGTCAGGGCCACACTGTTCACATTAGCAGTTAATACTTCCATAACATCTGCTACCTTTGATTTAGAAGGGGAAGTCCTGCTGCAACTGAAATCAGGCCACCTGCATTTGTCACCAAGGGAAACAAAATTGGGCTTATGAGATAAAACAAGCAAGCAAACACCATAAACACTCACGTGAGGAAAGAGATCCCAGGAAAACTGGGGTTCCCAGCCCTGCTGACTGCAAATCTGGGCACCAACAGGTGCAAGGTTAACACACACCTTTAGTTCTTCTCCAGTCTAACAGCACGACCTCACAAGCTTATTCAGTTCAAAAGCTCCAAATAGAACAATTCAGTGAATTCAGTCAGGATCAAATCCCACCTTAACCCAAGGCAAATACATTTGTACATTTCTGAAATTCATTGGAAGGAGAAGTCAGAGCCTTTTATCACTGAATATTCAGGATTGCATCCAATTTAATAGCAGGTACCCAGAAACTCAATCTGGCTTAACCAAGAGAGGTTTTATTTTTATACCATTAAGAGTAAGAAGAGGATATAAACACTGTAGAGGATTTATGCTTTCATGGGAATCCTGAGCACTCTTTAAAATCACTTCCTTTCCCTTTTCTCAAGCTAAGGGCTATATTCTATTTTATTGAAAACGTGTTTCTTGAAAATGGGGCAGGAGAAAACCAGTATCTGCTGTAGTTTGGAAAAAGTCCAGGCTGTGCAGTACAAGAAATCACATTTTAAAATGTTTACAACTGAAGACTGCATTGTATGTACACACAATAAGATATTTAAAAGTGCATTAAATAACCTATACTTTTTGAAATAACTATGCTGTACATCAATGTGTCTTTTGCCAAAAGTCACTGTGTGCTATGACAGAAATATTTCTCTGTCCCTTATGGCAAACTACCATTTTTCACTCATTTCAGACTGCCAGTTTTCTCTTGTCTCCCCAAACCAGGCTGGTGCCAGCACTGCTCTGCACTGTGACCAGGTGTTCACTTCTGGTTAATTTTTCAATTTGCACAAGAGCCTGAACCTCAAGTAGTTACAAAATGACTCTGAAGCCTCTAAATGTGTGGTTCCCATTTGGCACAAAAGGAAACCAAGATGGAAAAAAGATCATTCCATGATAAAAACAATACTGGGAGATGGACTACGAAGCAGATTTTGCTTTCTGGTCAGGAGGTCTTTGTCCCAGAGGGAGAGTGCACAGGGCCAGGAGTTAAAACTGCATTAGGAAAGCTTCAGCCTTGAAGGGGAATAAATCATCCATCCTCCTGACAATTGGTCTGGACATCTTCCAGTGTAAACGTACACTTTTTATGAGATAACTTTGCCTTGCTGAAACCATGGTGGAAATGCTTGGGCCTGTCATGTTACCTTTGATGTGATTCAGCCTTTTCAACATTCCTGAAGATGTGAGGTATTTGTGCTTCCAGTCCAAAGAATGATTTTCTTAGAAAGCCATAGCCCTGCTGGGGCTGTGTCAGGACCTTTTCTTTTAGAAGAAGCAGGGTAAGGAAGTTCACCCTCTCTTACTGTACTAAAATGCCATGCAGCCCTCAGGACAGATAAAAATTTCATGTGTTTGGCAAATTATTCCACAATTTGAGTTCTGCTCTGATCTTCAAAAAAGACGAGCAAGACAAAATGGCTTAGACCTGATTAGTGATTTTTTTTATGATTATCACCATAATGAGGATTTAAATGCCTCATTGATTCTGCAAAAGCCTTCTTTGGTTCTTTTAGCAGGAGGTAGCGTGATTGATACTGTGAAATGAGATGAGGCACTAGAGGTGACTTCTGATGTGCATGATGCTTTCTCCCATGGCCCTGTGACAGGTCATTTGTTCAGTCCTGCTGGATTAAATGTTGCCCTCTCTTTCAGGAGTGCAAACCCTGCTAGAGCCCCCTGACAGCAGCAGGAAGGTGTTTCTGTATGACTAAGGACAGGATTTGGGGCTCCTGTGTAACACTAGTCAGGGTTCTACACAGCTGATCATGAAATCATGTAGAGGACATCAAAAGTAAATGAATTTTTGAGATTAGGATAATGCCACTGCGGAGGACCTCAGACTATAGTAAATAGGAACCACAGTGCTGTTCATTCGTGGAAAAACCTCGAAACTTTACAGTTGTCATGTGAAGCTCTTCAGACTCCATTTTTACTCTCTCTGTACCCTTGCTGTACAGAGTGATGGGGTAAGGTCTCAAAAGCTTAGATATTAGGATACTGTCAAATTCTCAACCTTAAAACAATGTTCCTGCAAGCTCAGCTACGCTTGTTCAAACTTGAGAGCAGTGTCCAAAGCTGCTTTATGCCCAGTGCAAATATAGGCCAATAAATATTATGAGGACACGTATGTAGCAAAGACCCAGTCTGGTGGCTTTAATTCCACAGCGTGAGAGACTGCAGCCAGACTGTCTGGTGTGCCAGGGATTAGGTGCTGATAACATCAGAGTCTGAGAGCAAAACCAGATTGCTCTGCAGAGCACAGAGTATGCCAGAGGGAAGGGGTGTTCTGAGGCAAGGAAACAACATCTGCCATACCTGGGGCTGCTCTTAGAGCCACTGGCCTAATTTCTCACTGAAAAGATCTGCTAAAGCTGAATGCTCTGAGTTAACAGATGTTGTAGTCAGGACTCAATGAATGTTTCAGATACTCAGTAGTATTACTGCAACCAGAATTCGGTCTGTTATTTCTAATAGAAGTTATCCAGGAGATGTCAAACAGACACCACTGTAGTACCAGTAGCTGCAGGCTAATGTTCTGTGGACAATTCAGCCAACAGTGTCCCAGGAACACAGGTAACAGTGCTGGTGTTTCTGTCTCTACTGTAGTTCTCAGAGCCAGCCACCTTGTGAAGAGAACAAGAGGGCTCCCAGGTCCTGGGGGCAGTGCAAAGGCATGGCCTGAGCTGAGAAGTGACTTCCTAGCACCATTCAGCTTCCTAAAGCAGCTGAAATTTAGAGGAGTAGAAATGGTCGACTGTGTTAATTCATAGGTTAGTTGTGGCAGACAATGGGAAAGGAAAGAGGACCTCCTGTTTTTGGCAGTGTAAGGTACTAGGTAGTCCTGTCTCTAATGGGAAGCTGCACCCTCAGACCTGCTGCTCAGACCAGGTGCTGTCTGTACTTGATACAAGTCTTTAGGATTTTCTCAAAATCCATGGCTCCAAATTGCAGAACGCACATTGCCATAGCGGTTCCATATTCCATACACATACACATTTCTGACTGGACACATCTCCATCTGAATCCTCTTATCCCATAGAGAACTAGGGAAGGCCTCCAAGATTTGCTGGTGGAAGGACGAGGCTGTGCACGCTGGCAGGCTGTGCTCAAAGACAGTGATTAGTAGGTCACTGAGCTCGTGTGCTGCTGCCACAGCAGATGCAGGGCAGGCACCCACCCCGTGCCAGCTGGGGCTCAGCAGCTCAGGTCTGGAGAAGGTTCAGTGACCTGATACTGAAGTTTCATGCACATTCACCCTTCAGCCTGTGTTGAACACTTCTGCTCTGTCTGGCAGAGCTCCTGAAGCAGAAGATGCTCTGGGAAATGTTATTCCTCAGGGCAGGCACTATTTAGCTGTTAATTTTTTATATAACCAGAAAGCTTATGTCTCAATTTCTGTTTTACAACCATATCCTTGTCTCAGACCTAAATTTATCTATGTTTTAAATCATCCTCACTCACTGTTATGCACTAGATTTAATTCCCTACTATTATGTGAAATTACTTCTGCTAGGAATGCTGAACTGTGCCACTGAGGTTAGAGACAATGTTGCCTGTACTAGAGAAATGAATCCCAGATCACTCTAAGTATCCTGCACTATTATTCTGTGTTCAGTGTAAGCAATCTGAAAGTAATGCTGGAACTTTAGAAGTGTTTTGTCTGCTTGGCTTTCCTAATTGAATAAACACAACAGCATTTATAGGTGGTGACAGCAGTGATTAGCTCAGCTTGAATTATTGCTTTATAAGTGCTGGCAATGTCTTTAATTCAGCACAGGTCAGTGATAAACACGGGGCCTGTTCTGAGGAGAGACGTGGCCTCACTTCATGATCCTGGTACCAGATCCATGTGGGTAGATTTTTACCTTATCCAGAGTAGCAGCAAAACTGCCAATCTTGGCCCAAATGGGCCAAATCATCCCCCAGCTCTAGGTGACAGT
Source organism: Corapipo altera (assembly GCF_003945725.1). Lineage (NCBI taxonomy): Eukaryota > Metazoa > Chordata > Aves > Passeriformes > Pipridae > Corapipo > Corapipo altera. The sequence goes on along the minus strand of NW_020884899.1, from coordinate 8,762,319 downwards.
TTGATACTTTCTTCTCATTATCGTAGTTCATTAAAGTTCTCATCTACCAATTGCTCTCTTAAATTTTTTTAATTAACAAAACTTAATTTTGGCTAATACTAGATTTTCTCAATCCAAGTAAACCAGCTTAAAATAAAAAATAAGCCGAGGCCCTGGCAAAAACATTCAGGTCAGCCTTTCACTGGATAAATTGTGTAATTTTGGTAAGGCTGGAATCAAAGACTGGATCACAGTGCATAATATATTAAAAAATATTGGGAGAATTCCAGTATCTAGTATTAAGTGGGTAGTTGTAATTCCTGCAGGATAAAGAATGATAAAGAAACAAAATGCTTTAATCCTCTACAAATTTGTCTAACATTTAATCTAGCTACTAACCATATGATATTTCCTTTCTCGAGCAGTCTTAATTGTTTATAATTCTACTAATTAGGACTGTGAGGGATAAAGTGGAAATCATCAGCAATTAAATTCATGTTTCTGTGTAAAGCCAGGGTTCCTACGTGAGGTGCATGTTCAGAGTTGTGCAGGACTCCTCAGGGTGGATCTGTTCTTTCAGAACATTTCACATTCACAAACAGCTCAGGGCACAACCACCACACTGTGCACTCCTGTAGCACCTTTCCGCCCATCACCTCAAATCACAAAACAAAGATGATTTAGTATTAATGAAGCCTTTAACAGTCTGGAAGCAGAATTCCCTTATGCAGCATAATAAAGCAGTAAGCATCTTTTCTCTCCAGTGCTTCCCCTGCCTACAAACATCCCCTCCATCCTCCCTGGTCCAGCTCCATCCAGCTGTTCTTCACTCAGCCCCCTGTGTCAGCCAAGCCCCCAGGGCTCAGGCAGAAGTTCTGCCCTGATAGGAAAGTGAAGCACAGCTGATTGTTGTCTGTGTCCTGCTTTGGCTGCAGATTCAACATCTGAACCAGAGAATCACCAGCTTTGTGGAGGGTTTGCAGAGCCAACCTCACGCTTTGTGCAGTTGTTTCCAGGGTGGAAGCTGTGAATATTATCCCCCAGGAATGCCAGGTCTGCCTGCCAGGGGCTGCTAATCTGACCTGCCTCACCTGCCTCAGGTGAGGAAAGGTCAGGACAGTTAAAGAATATTTACTAAAGTGCTGCTCATCAACCTCATCTCTTGCCTGTCAGTGACTGCTCTGTGTAACACCAGTTCACCCAAAGCACCGGCCTTACCAAAATGACACGATGCCTTTTTGTGGCTCATCTGCTCTCACACAGCAGGCCAACAAAACCACCTCATCTCAGTCTTCTGTTTCAATCATTAGACAGTACTACTACTCTTCAATTAAAATTCTTCTCCCTCTAATTTAACCTAAAAAGGATAATTAATTATCTCTTTGTAGCAATTGCTCTCAGTGCCTGATGCTACTGATGCAGCATCTACCTCATACTTTTAAGTGTGACCATAATGTCATATAATGATCACTTAAAATAGAAAAAAAAATTGTTTTTTCTAAGCCAGGGTTGCACAGTGACTCCATTAGCACAAAGTATGTGCTGCTGCTGGAAAGAGGAAAGCAGCTCTGGGAAATGCCTCCATCCAGCCTGCATTTAGCTGGATATGTACATAGCAACTCTCTTTGGAATAAGAATAGGCTTTTCACATATATTTAAGTATTACCCTGTTTTGAGGCTTAAGCAGGACTTTGAATTAAAAGTAATTTTGTTGGACAATTCAGGAGTTTCTCCTGTCATATATATATGAAAGCAGATAATTAGGTCATAGGCTGTCACTGTCTTCTGCCCTCAGGCTCAGAAGCTTAGAGCTGGATATAAATCAGTCCTGAAAATGATCCTATTAGAATCATCACACAAATCTTGATTCCCAAATGCTGTATGGAAATATATGACTTTTTACATTTTTTGCTCAATTATATTTTGATTCCCCTTTGAAGCCTGTAGAGGGTGTGCTCTCCATTTCAAATTAGGATCAAATGTCTTTCTGCAAAGTAGTAATCTGGATCACACTGAAGTTATAAACTAGCTCCAGATATTATTGGCTGAAATGTTACCAACTAAGATACAGTCAGAAAAGGTGACAAAAAGAGTCCCTTTTGGAATTAAAAGTCCATCTGTCTCACTGCACATCTCACAGCATTTGCTCATTGTCTTCATCTGTAGCTCAGCAAAAATGAGCTGTTGGCCTCATTCAGGCTCTTGTTCTGAAGCCTCAGAACCACATTAAAGTAAAATGTAGCAGAGAGAGAGAGACTGTGCAGCTCTAATCTCAACTCTTTCAATGAGATTCTCTTTTTGAAAAGCAAACTGTTCTTGACCAAACCACTGCAAAGTTTACACTACTTACAATTCCAGTGATGAAAATGTATCAGGGGTACTACAGTTTATGCATTAACTCACAGGAGTGCTCAGAAGTCCTAAAGTAGATTGTAGCACCCAGGGGTCTCAGGAATACATCCCTGAACACTGACTGTGTCTTGAACAGCTCATTATCTAACTAGGGAAGACAAACTATGGAATAAAGAAATATTCCATGCTCCAGTTAGTAGATGGGGGAGGGAATGACAGCGATTATGTTGCCCCAGTTACAAAATGGAGATTATGGCAGTCAGAAACTGAAGTTGGAGCTCCTGGGTCTCTGTGCAGGTATTCAGAAGCAAGTCCCAAAACTTCAGTTCTGAGGAACTGCCTCTGTTGAGCCTTGCTCAGTCAGGCACAGCTGGATGGCACTCTGAGGGGAAGAGAGGGGCAGGGCTCTCCACCCTGGCTCTCTGGGAGGGTAAAGAACTGATTTATTGTGGGACACCCAAGACACAGGAAACAGAAGCTGGTTTCAGTTCTATAGAAATTATTCTTCTATTTGTTCATTTTTAGGAACATGTTTCCAGCCAATCTTGTTGAGGCCACATTCAAGCAGGTAAGTAGTTATATTCCTTTTCCTGATGAAAGATGAGCCATCATCATATGGAACATGTATCTTTGTGAACACGATCCAGATACAGACGTGGTACATTGCTTCAGATACTGTGAGCACTCTCAGCAGTTAATGGGTCCCTTTCCACAGCCTCAGCAGCCATGGTGTCCCAAGGCAAAATAAAGAAGCATCAAACTGTCCCTAGTGTGACCAGAGAGGTGACATGCACATCTGTGTCAGCTCCACCTCCACCTGAGGAGAGCTGGAGTCTCTTTAAGAGCTCCCAGTAACACCACACAAAGGAAGAACGGGATACCATGTTCAATTAAAGCAACAAAATAATGTGTTTGTGAATAATCTAATTACTCATTGGAATTTGGCCACAAAACCTCATCTAAACGTTCTGAGTGAGCAAGAGGCATGGCTGTAGTTATTTCACTGGAGGGAATATTTCATGGGAACCTTACCTCTGGGGAGACAGAGAGGAGGGCACTCTAGGGAGTCATTCCCAGTTCTGTCTTCTATGAATGTACCTCTGTCAGGAGACAATGTGTTTGCTGCACAAGGGTCTGATTAGAGGAAACTCTGATTTTGTTATGCTTTTCCAAAAAATTCAACTACTTTTACAGATTTTTAGCAGCACAGGGACAGGAGCTGTCATTCTTTTCATGCTTGTCCCTTTAACATGCAGCCTTGTTGAAACAGAGCACTTAGGAGATCTCACTAAACTATTAATTCCTGCTGGGATACTAGAATAAAAACGCCTTTGTTTTGTTTCAGTATCGCACCAGGAGCATTCCCATCGTTAAATCCAACAAAGCCTCATCTGAAAGCACCACTCGTCGCATTATAATATATGGAGTCCAGGATGAGAATGGATCCAACATCCAGAACTTTGCCTTGGATATCACTCCCCCTCCTGAAGTGATTTACAAATCAGAGCCAGGCACGAGTGATGGCATGAATGTGCTGGGGATTGTGATATTCTCTGCCACCATGGGTAGGTTTCAGATACGTTTGGTTTGTAAGAATCCAAGTATCCATTTAAGAGAAAAGCAGTGGGGTTGGGTTGCTTGGTTTATTGATTCAGCTTTTTAACTGTTTCTATCTAAACTTTGTGAGGGAGAAGGGCAAGACTGCTACAGAGCTGTTTCCCCAACCTTTCAAAGATAAATTTTCAAAATCCATGCAGTTCTGTGCATACACTTGCATTCTTTTTGGTTTATTTTTTTTTCTCCATTATTTTGAGCTTTTATTTATGAACCATTTTTTGCTGGTTGTAAGAAGCACTAATACAGGAGGCAGGACTACACCAGGTCAGAGCCACGACCCCTTTGCCAGCATTCTGGTCCACTCTCTGGACAGTAGAAAAATCCCAGAGTTTCAAGAAATTCTGCACTAAACAACTCCACAGCAGACTTTCTTTCCAAAGCCTGAGAAGTTCATACACTTCTAATGCCCAGAGTGTTGTTTTATAAGAATAAAGAACTTCCCACACTGCTCTTGGTTAGGAGGGCATCAGGCTGAGACACCCCTGGCTCCCCTCTCCTGGCTGGATATTTTATGAGTTTTAAATCTGTGGATCTTCTTTTTTTTTTTTTTTTGATTAAAACTTCATTTTATTTTTGCTCTCCTGCAATGCTGAGGGTTATATACCATCTAGTAGTTTGTCACAGTGGACTGTAAGAGCTTCTGTGTGGCTTATTTATTCAGTTCAACTTTCTGGAGGAACTCATTGGTGCCATATGTGTTATATTATGTTTGTGGATTTGGAAGAAGAAATTTAAACAAACATGTCCTAGTTAATCATAAAGTTCTGATGATTTTTATAAGAAAATGCTGATCAGATTTTCCTTACATAAATTTATTCTTGGAATTTAATCTCTGGTCAGCAGAGGTAGTTCCATAAAACATCTTTGCCTGGATTTATTATATTATGGTTCAGAGCAGCACAAGGGGTCAAGATTCAAGCCTTGAATTAGCAGATTTGTCTCTGGTTTTATAGTTTCTCCAGTGGGTGGTATTCCATACACAACCCTGCTGGAAACTGGCTGTCTCCCAGTTTGTAGTATTTTTTAGTGCAATGGCACCACAAACACTATTCCAGTCCAAATGTGTTGGATATGAATGAATTAATTACATGTACTTATTAGGATCAAGGGCAATTTTATACTTCTGAGCACAGAAGATCATTCATTGTCTTCCCAGAACTGAATGTGTGACTTTTACCATGTCCCCCAGTCTTGCTGGCCTGGGGCACCAGAAATGGAAGCTGAGATCTGGTTTCTTCCTGGTTGATGTACAAAAACTATAGTACCACTTCTGTCACCTACATCATGGTCCTGCTGGGTCACCTGGGACAGTGACAGCCACCAACAAACCTGAGACACCAAACCCTCAAACCCTGGGACTCTTCCAGTCTGTCATCTTGAACAAAGGATGCAGCCAAGCATTTATCACTGTCCTCAGCTTTCTGGACCCCTCCCCAAAATGGAAGCAATAAGACAGAGGACATGTGGCTTCAATCTCTATGAAAGAAGAGCATCCTTCCAAAGCTTTTATTTATTGCAAAAAAATTATACAGGCCTTGGTGCTTTGCAGAAGTTTTGCCCATTTTGGCTGAGTCTTATTTGCACAAAGGTTTTTTTATACCAGAGAAAAACAGCACTAAGCTGGGTCTGAGTTCTTATTACAGCTTCCTTAAGGTCCTTGAACAGCATAAAGAGACAAGAATTTAGACTTGAGCTAACTATCTTTTCCTGAAGCAGGAGGTGAATTGCTTAGTAATCTCAGTCCAGGAGTAAATCTTGTGTGTGAATGACTGGACTTCTTTGTTGGGCATGCATTAAAATGGGAAATCTTGGACAGGCAGAGTGTAAAGCCCTGCTGCTGACTCAGCTGTGATTAGCTACACTACCTCTCCTCACACAGTGTGCAGGGATTGCTGTCAGAGATGATGACAGTAGCTAAGCACTGAGACATCTGATCTTTTTTTTCTTGGTGGAGCACATATTATTGATTCGTGACAAGGAAAATGTTTGCACTGAAAAGTACCCTGGGACATCAGTGATGCAGACAGGAGGCCTCAGTCCTTCCCACTTCTCTGTCCCCCACATGCCTAGGTAGGATAGTGTTTTAAAGAGCAAATCACAGTCATTCCTGTCAAAGAAGACATTTCTTTTTTTTTTTTTTTT